>NW_022195770.1:0-1492 GCF_008641045.1 Pistacia vera
TTTTTTTAAGTTTTGGGAAGTAACGTGGCATGTTGGTGATGGGGCAAATGAGTTGGCTCTGCTATGTTAGCTGCCACGTCCGTTTGTAAAGGTCGTTAGTAAAACCCGTTTATAAGGATAATATTATTGATTAATTATTTCAAAGAGTAAACGAACATGTTCTCACCAAGGTTCGGTGAAATGGCAAGTTTTTATTAAATTTTATTTTCTCATTTTTAAACTAACATTATTAATAATTTTTAGGTTTTAATATAAACAATAATACTATACTTACAAACAAATCTTACAAAGATTTTCATACAAAGTGAGATAACAAAAAGTCAAACTCATTAAATTTACTATTCCATTCATTTTTTGTCACATCACTTTGTATAAAAATCTTTATAAAATTTCTTTGTAAATATAGTATTACTCCTAATACAAATATAGAAAGTGTTATTATCATACTGTCTTTCACAAATAAATTATTTTTTAACCTTCAAATTAGTAGAATTAGAAAAATAATCATTTATTTTTAAATTTATTTTAATAACATTCTCTTTTTCAACCTTCAATCATCCCTATCTCCAACCACCCAACCACTGCAACTGCCACCACCACCTAGCTATTACAGTCGATCGACAAACCCAAACATTCCAAAAATCAATCAATCAACTCCAGAAATCCCAAACAAACAACGGTTGGTGTGCGGGCCTGCACACTGGAGGACAGGCACTAGGTGTGATCTTTTGTCGAACAGTTGGTGTGCACACTGGAAGAGGTGGAAGATCAGAGCGTTGGGGACTGTCGACAATCGGAAAATCAACAACACTACAAAAAACCTTCATCAATCGTCTTCTAACAAATAAACTTCCAATGAATCAACAAATTAAACCCAAATCATCAATCACAATAAAAAAAACCTTAAGGAGAGGAGGCTTCAATCGGCAACGTTTGGTGAGCAACCGGGGTCAGGAAGGGTGGGAGTTTAAGAGATGGGAAACCAGTGATGAGATTGGTGGAGATGGGGATGATTTCTGATGACAGTCTCGACCGGAAAAGCTTGAACTGCACCAAAACGAACCAAAAGCAGTGTCCTGCGAACGACATGCAAACTGGTGCGAGATGGTAAGGGGTTTTGGTAAGAGAGATGAGGGGAATAATTTGGTGGTGATGGGAAAGGTCGACGACACCAGAATTCGACCAATTTGTTCTCGGTCGATAGTCGCACAATGGTGGGTCATTTCAGATTTAATGTACTACAAATAACCACTTAACCCTTTGACCTTTATATTAAACATTCTATTGCTAATTTAATTATGAGAATTTAGAATTTATGAAAACAGGAGTGAAAATTGGCCATTTCACCAAACATTGGGTGGGAACATGTCGTTTACTCTTATTTCAAATAATAAATTTTATAACATTTAATTTATGAAGCGTTGTTAGGCCTATTTTGTTACTTTTAAACGGTAAAGAGGAAAAAGATATAATCATGCTAAAATTTGATTAT
>NW_022195771.1:0-2523 GCF_008641045.1 Pistacia vera
TATGGAGAATTCTCTAGAAACTTAATTAAACTTTTCTGTCGTCCCTTCGCCGTGGTGAAGAAATTTTTGTCGCCCTGGCGAAAAATTCCAGAATTGACACTGCCAAACACAAAAGCCAACGTTGCCGCGGCGAAGACTGTAATTCCAAGATTCCTCAAGTCTCAACCAATTTCAAGGCAAACACTCAACCAACTCAACATACCATTTCAATTAAAGGCCAACCAACCAACCATGATAACATACAAACTCAATTAAAGCTGAATCAATGAACATTTAAGTAATCTTAACTACGTACCTCAAGTAGGGTGTTACATTCCGGTTCCGGTTCTACCCCCCAGTTCCGGTTCTACCCGCTACCCGTGCTCACCCCTAGTTATTCCTCAGCTCCTCCTCCAAATTGCTAAGTAACGCCCTAAATAATAGGTGTAAAAGAGTCATTCTTCAAAATCAATTTTAAAACATTGGGGTCATTTGGATCAAGGGTATATGAGATACGGGGGTAATCTTTGTTTATTTTGCAAGATTTTTGTGTTTGGTTTACAAGTAATAAAATATTACAATAATCTTTTATTGTAAATAGTGTTTACTTTGATAATATGGGAGATACTCTTATTACCTTGTTAAAGGGTGTTATTAAAATATTATCGAGGTAATATGATTTTTCTACCCATTTTGCCCTTAATTAAAAACTATTTTGAACACAATTACCCTCAAATGTCTACCAAATAACAATAACCTGACCTCCTACATTTGAGAAATTAGCTAAAACACCCCAACCACAAAAAGTTTAAAAGTTAACAAAACACCATCAGCCATCTAAGACCACCGCTGGTTGTGACTCACCACCACTAGCGTCAGTTGCCATAATAGTGCACAACCGACGGGATTTGGCCGATCGTGTGTTGGTAAGGCCTTTTCCAACCATAGATCACAGATTCATGGCCGAAAACGGCCAGATCTGGTGGTTCCATGGCTATTTCACAGCCACAGATTTGGTCATGAAATGACTATAAATCTAGTTGTTTTCTAGCCATGGATTTGTGATCGATGGCCATTTTCAGATTCGTCGGTGCACGGCCGGCCAATCATTAGCTATTTTGTTGATTGTCGGTAGTGACAACTAGCTGCGGGTAATGGCTTGGGGTGGATAGAGATGATTTTACTATAAATTAAAGTTTTATATAGCTATGGTGTTTTAGTAAAATTTCAAATGTTAAGGGTTAAAAAAATAATAAAAATATTATTATATTGGCTGCGTTTGTTTCAGTTTTGGGAATACTACTTTTAGTATTCCCAAAAAAGTTAAACAGTAAAATACCCAAAAACTNGCTGGTCCATTGGAACGGAACGTACGATTGAGGATGGGAAGTGATCGGGCTTGGGTTTGGGTTTGAGATTCAGCGATGCGGTTCTCGGAGAAACTAAGCCCTCCATCCTTAAACTTCAACTTCGCCGTTTGTATCTCCGGTGAGTTTCAGAGTTGGGTGGTGAAGATATAAAGCGGTCAGGTCACAGGTGTAGAGTAAGAAGATGCGAAAGCCATATTTAAACGTGTTCCTTGCTCCGTTAAAATAATTCTCTAATTGCAAATGTTTAATATAAAATTTTAGGCAATTACATTAATACATTGTAGAGTAAACGATTTTTTTCCACCCAAGGTTTGCCTTAATTTCCCACCCAAAAAGTTTCAAAATATCACTTTTTCACCCAAAGCCAATTCCAACAGCAAAAATTATTTCCGTCATCATTATTTGAACCTCTGGTCTTCTCTATACAAAACCCCTTCTTACTCCAGTATCTGATTTCTCATCGATTGTTGCCACTGCGTTAGAGTTTCTTATTCTTAGTTGATTTTCAATTAATTCTAATGTCAAATATTCAATCGGTTATCAGCACTTGATCCACCGGCCTTCACTCTTTACCCTAGCTCCTGGTAACTCGTTAAATGCTGACTGAGAAAGTGAAATATATTTTGGGTATTAACGAAACATAAACTTTGTGTGGAAAAGTGGTGTTTTGAAACTTTTTGGGTGAGAAAGTGCAATTAAGGCAAACCTTGGGTGGGAAAAGGTGTTTACTCTACATTATACTTTACAAAAAAAGTAAAAAACCCAGAAACCTAACCCTACCAACCTTTCCTTAGCTCCTCCTCCAAAATTGCCAAGTAATAGGGGTAAAAGAGTCATTCTAGAAAATCAATTTTTAAAACATTAAGCAGTTGCAGTTGCAGGCTTGCAACGTGTTATTCCTAGGGGTGAGCGGTTCTGGGTACCCTCCATTTTCCGGGGGAACCTGAACTGCACAGTGCAGGTTCCCAAAAAAAGGAATCGGAATTGGAACCGCACAATACAGATTCTTCAATTCAAGGAACCGGAACCTA
The DNA here is from genome assembly GCF_008641045.1 of Pistacia vera. NCBI lineage: Eukaryota > Viridiplantae > Streptophyta > Magnoliopsida > Sapindales > Anacardiaceae > Pistacia > Pistacia vera. Next base: position 2,381 of record NW_022195771.1, read on the forward strand.
AAATGCAGGTTCTGATTCCTTTCCGAGGTACCCTATAAAAAAAATCAATTACCCCCCTATTAGTTTAAAAAATGACAAAAATACCTTAAAAGTTACAAATATACCCCTAACAAATATACTATTTGGGTTTAGGGTTTAATTAT
>NW_022195772.1:0-1149 GCF_008641045.1 Pistacia vera
CTTCATCATCATCCTCATCAAACAGGCAAACAGCTCTCCGTCTTTTGAGTGACTGTGGCACCGGAGGTTTAACATTGTTAAAACATGACACATCATTCTTCATTTCATGAGAATTTTTCCCCATTTTATCATCAGAATTGAGAGTAGCAGAATCAGACATAGCCTCCAAAGCCCGCCTACGGCGCTTTGTTAAAGGCAGCACAGCTTCATCACCAGAAACATCAGATTCAACTTTACTTTTACATGTTTGAGCTTGCAAAGCCAAAACCATTTCAGTCTTCACATGGGATGAGGACCGTTTTAAGTCAGAATTTTTAAATGCTTTGTTGTCATCAGCATTATAACTTGAAAAACCACTCTTCACGCTCTTAGAAAGAGATGCCTTGACAGCATCATCTTTCAAATCTACAGCCTTAGACTTTTTGGCAGGATGTAAAATGTCATTTGTTCCCAACTTAACCTTCCCAGCTGTCCCAGGTTGGGCACATTTTTTATTTCCACAAGCCTCATCCTTGGAATTAGCAACAGTGTCATCATCTGATACTTTCAAGCTTCTTTTTGATTTAAGCACATCTTTAGTTATTTTTCCACCACCAACATCCATATCTGACTTCAAAGCAACAGAAGAATATTCCATCATGCTACTATCAGATGCAATTTTCATTTTTATTGTGTCTTTAAATTGCTCACCAGAATGAGGGAGATCAACACTAATACCAGAACAATCATCCTTCAGTGATGTTACAGCAGAGCTACCTCTTTGTCCTTCAACTACAACCTCACATCTCTTCTTTGACCCAGAAGCCATTTTCTTGAACTTGTGACCATTTGCAAATACCTTCTGTCCCTTAACAGGGTGCTTAACCCGGTCAATATCTTCTTTTTTATCACCAGAAATTTCCTCCTTTACATTAGAAACACTATCTGAAGCAGATGTGGATAATTCATCTTTTGATTGCGGCCCATTAGATATTTTCATCTTTTTCTCAGATGACATAACCGGAGATGAAATGTCATCTGCTGGATTACATGAAATTGAAGGCTTTATATCCTCACTGTCAGTTTCTCCTCGACTATTAGAGCAGGGCTCCAACTTAGAACCAAAATCACCTATTTCTTCCTTTTTTGATTCTCCATTAGGTATGGCAG
>NW_022195773.1:0-2012 GCF_008641045.1 Pistacia vera
TTACGACGACTCCGGCCACCCTCCGACGGTGGTGGCCGGCTGTCCGTATTTGAGGGTGGATTGGGGGTGTTTTTGTTAACTTTTAATGTTTTATTATAAGGGGTGTTTTGTAAAAAAACAAACATAGGGGGTACTTTAAAATTTGTAAATCCTACATCGTAATACCCGCCCAATTCAACTTTTTTTTTAACTTTTTTCAAAAAACTTTTCCCAAAAACACAAAATTGTGAACCAAACAGAGTCCTTATTTCTGATATTTCTAATAAAATTTGTAATAGTCCATGAATGGTACTTCATCACCATCTTTCCTTCTCGTACTTCTCAAGGATACGGCAAATGTTCCTCTGATCGGTTGCTGTGAGTGTAGAGCTCAGCAAGTGCACATACTGCTTGGTCTGTAATTTTGCTATTGAATCATGGGCAGACCCAAGAAGGGCCCAGTGGGGGCCGCTGACCCCACTCAAAAAATTTCATTAATTTTGTTAAATTTTCTATTTTAATCCAATTATATTTGTGTTGATTATTATAAATTTGACCCCACTCAGTTTTTACTAGATATATATTAAATTGGTTATAATTCTACTCAATTTTCCCAATATTATATTAAATTATTTGGAACTTTGACAGTTTGACTCAGTTACATTTTCGTTAACCTCGCCCCCACTGACATTAAACCCTGGATCCGCCCTGTGATTAATAATTACTCATATAAATTGAAATAGAAATAAAAGACTACGGTTATTGTATCAAATTACAGGGAAAATATATTTAATTACTTGTATTTACTATTACCCGGAAAATAATTGCTAGTTTGCAAAAAAACTTTACAAGTAACAATTAAATTTTTTTATTATGAAATTGTATTTACATGTAAAATTTTAATTTTAATGTGGAATTTTATTAAATAACAAATTTTCAATTATTTTTTAATCAAGTTTCAATTAATGTTGTCTCCATGCCGCAAAAAGTCTTTTAGAATCTGGAAAATTTCCCATTTTTACTTTATTTATTTATTTATATTGTCTTTTCTATATTTGATCGTCATTTAACGTTGAATAATGTTACCTGTTTCATATATTGCAATTCTAATTTTGCAATTCACTAAAGATTGTATACATAAATCAACACCTGGGTGGCCATGCGGCTAACTGAGATTCTTGGGTGTTTATTCAAGAAGTCTTGAGTTCGATTCCCCTTAATTGCTAATAGTGGCAGACCTAGGATTTTTGTTCAGGGGGAGCCTCCATGGCATCGCCATTGTTTGTCAAACAACTAGTAAAAAATTTAAAAAAAATCACCAAACCTTAAACAAAAGAAATAATATAATATCAATAATCTGAAAAAAAATAATGTAACAACACAATATTTTACTAGTTAAATAAACCTATGAGAAGCAAAACATTGAGCAGATTATTTGAAAATAACATTTAATTAACGAGGAAACATACAAAAAAAAAATTATGTGGAAAAACCTCTTCAATTAAAGAGAGCAAAAGATCACAAGAATCTAATGATCCACTTAAATCCAATATAATTAAAAGAGTTTACAACAATCACAATCCACAAAAATGTTCTACACAAATTTCTTATTTCTCCTTTTTTTTTTTTTAACTTTTTTTTCTTTCAAAGATTATAATATAAATTTTCATGATTTTGATCAGACCTAACCTAAATTGAAGTCAACCAAAACTTAAATTAAGTGTTTGAATGCTTTTGATAATAGGCCAAAGTGGTGTCCTTTTAAGTAAGGGTGAGCGGTTCCGGGTACCCTGCATATTTCAGGGGAACCGGAACCGGAACCGTACAGTTCAGGTTCCCAAAAAAAGGAATCGGAACCGGAACCGCACAGTGCAGGTTCTTCAATTCAAGGAACCGGAACCTAAAATGCAGGTTCCGGTTCCTTTCCAGGGTACCCTGTAAAAAATCAAGTACCCCCCTATTAGTTTAAAAAATAACAAAAACACCTTATAAGTTTACAAATACACCCCTAACAAATTTTCATTATTCATTCA
>NW_022195774.1:0-832 GCF_008641045.1 Pistacia vera
ACTGCCAGATCTTAGATTGTATTCAAATATCGCATAATGGGCTCCCCTTGGATCCTAGAAGATCCAATCCTCTCATGGAAAATCTGACATTTGAGCAGACTGAATCAACCCCTCCTGCAAAATCAGTAACCCCATCTCAGTTCTTCTCTACCCACTCATCACTACTGCAAACCACTAAGCCCGCGCAACACCCACCCACCCACCCCTCCCCCCGGGTAAACTGAACCTTTTTCTTTTTCGTTCCTTCTCTTTGTTTTTTAAATTGCTATTCTTGTTTTTATAGATTAAATTTAATTAGCTTTTATAATAAAGAAAACCTTTTTCTCTATTATATCAAGAAAAATAAAAATAAAAAGATTATCAGAAAAAGTAATCCAATTGCCCTTGTGTTTATTTAAAAGTTGTATTGACTTTGATTTTCGATTATTACTTCGTTAAGGGGTTAGCATTATACTTCTTTACAAATTGATCTAATGGGTTATTTTTATTAACAGAATATTTGAAAAATAACTCCTAGAAAAGATTTTTTTTCTATGATTATTATTATTATTTTTTTTAATGGGAAAAAAATAAAAGAAATTTAGTGAGGGAGTGGTGAGGATAGGTGACATGTTCACGTGGGAGAAAACATTTCACTCCCCAGAGTTTAGGGCTTAAATTTAAAAAGCTGGTCCAGTCAACGATCTCGTCTCGATCCGAGATTTTGTTCCATCAACTTGGGTTAACCCATCACGTGAACACTTGATGTCCTTCACCATTCCATGTCGGTTCCAATCACATATACCCACGCCAACTTATATAATTTTCACCTTCCTCTAATATTACCAACAAT
>NW_022195775.1:0-1041 GCF_008641045.1 Pistacia vera
CTACCAACTTAGCTTAGTCAGTTTGCAGAGGCAGAAGTGACCATTATTTTGAGTCCCCACACATGCACAGAGAGAAGAAAGATTGATTAAAAACAATAAATATAGAAACTTGTAATAAATTTTTGCTATAAATATTCTGTTCTTTAAAATTCACTGCATTATATGGCATTGATAAGATAAAATAGAGGTTTTTGTTTGAGAATTTTGATGCACTTCTTGTGGTCTGTTACTTGTGCTGGTTAATCGTCTCATATGGGAAGCACACATGGGTATCGGGATCCTTAATCAGTTATAATGGGATTAATTAATTTAATAATCCAATTACCACAATGCTTAGCTGTTGTCAATCTGACATTTCCTGTGTGAGTAGAATGCTTTTAAGTTTCAACAATGGTAAAGGCTGCAATTCATTGGATGGCAAAATCATATTTTTGTCAGAGGAGTCTGTAATTGCCTTCCCTTGTGCATTTCTCTGGTGTCTTCATTTTATCTTTTACTTGTTTTTGTACTGTTCCTGCCAACCATAGTATCTTTCTGTTTAAAGAAAAAAAGGGATTCTCACTAAACCATTCTATAATCTCACTCATGTGCACAAATAGAATATGCTCCCTTGTAATAAAAGAATAGTTTACTAATAATATTCAAGTAATTAGAGAAATAACCGCGACCCATCGAGTTAAGTCACACGTATCAAAAGAGTTTAGGTTTTGTATTTAGTATGATTTGAAATCCAAAATATTATGCAACAACTTATCTCAAATGCCTACTTTAATCTCTTTTAAGGTAATTTTCATTAATTTCCCATATGGTATTTGAGTGCTATAACAATTATGTTGCATTATCTTCCTTGCCTTGAAAAAGCTTTTACTGAATGCAGAGATTATATAAAGAATGCAAGAGAAAGTTTGAATGAAACTTAGGTGTTTAGTCCAAATGAGCTAATTCATACATATTACATTCCATAAACATGCTAGATGACACTTGTCATCAATTGATCTCACTTTTGATGGTGAAACTGAAACCCATGAATGATAACTAAGA
>NW_022195776.1:0-1058 GCF_008641045.1 Pistacia vera
CAAAGGCCTAACATAGGTAGAGTAAACTCTAAATTGGGCATAATCAATATTGAAAAATGATTAGCTAGTACAATTAATATATATAATATAATAAGAAATTAATAAATATATTTATAAATGAAAGCAGTCCATGACCAACACGACGTGTAAACATTGAGCGTTGGTACTTTCCATAATATTATGTTTAATATAATAATTGTTTTAATCTTTGTCACTGAAACGTCAACTTTACACAGATACCTTGGATATAATTAAATTTAAATTAGAACAGATCAGGTATTACACAAAATAATATACACTTAATAATATTAATATATACCAGTAGCTTACTCTTTAAACATATTATAATCACTGATTCCTTGATTAAAACATTAATAAGTTATGATTAATTCATTAATTTAATTTCCTTGCTAACTGTACCATAAAGTAAACCCTACTTTACGTGTATAAATTAAGAGGTCGGTTGATCAAACAAACAAATTAAAATTACAAGAAAGTAAATTATTTAATTAATTCATAACAGATGGCAAGTGATTGGACGAGACAGCTTCCATAATACACGGATTAGTTAATTAATTAACTATATTTTTGGGTTAACGTGATACAGATACAGTTCCTTTCACTGAGTTTGTGAAAGATAGGCATTGGTAATTGTTTAATATGGTAATAAAATAATTAAAATAACCTACAGGGACCATTAAGAAAAAGGAATAATAAACTATCACGATCATTACAAACCAAGTGACCATCACCAACCGACGATTCCTGTTTATATTTAATTCATTTTGCCTTGTTCTTTATATAAGCAGCTAGCTGCTGCTTCATGTGCTATTGCTTTCCTCACTAAGTTTAAATGTCCATTGATTGAATGAATGCCAATTGCTTTATATATTTTACAAAGTTGCTCAAATATACCATCAATTTTAATTTATTACTTCTCATGTTCCCACAAACCCTTTGTTTGCCACGTTTCTTTTAAATCTTTGCTTTAGCATCGATCCCAACACATTTACACATGACTTGTATACTTTCTTTTTTCTCAATTTAACCCACCAATT
>NW_022195777.1:0-1402 GCF_008641045.1 Pistacia vera
TTTAAAACAAGTTGCTGTGAATCGTAATATAAAAGGAATATAATTCCTCCTCCTGTTCCCCCCTCTTTTTTTTTTTTTTTTTTTTTTTTTTTTTTTTTTTTTTTTTTTTAATTTTATTATTTTAACAACTAAGTAGATTAATCTCCATAAGCGATCAACAGTTTTGAGAGATAAAGAAATTCAAACCTAAGACCATGTCTTAACCACATATTCCAACACTCATTTTATTATTTAACGTATTCCTATAGTAGATCCCTCCGTCATTCCAATGTTATGTAATTTAAATTTTGTTTGAATTTACATCAAATTAGAATAATACTCTAAATTTCTTTGTCATTAAATAATTACAAAATAACTATGTTAAATCAGTGAAATCAAATGCCTTGAAGGCGATGATTGTACTTTGTTGTCGTTACTTTTGCTTAAAATGCTCAATATCGAATATTACTTGCAACCAATTTCAAATACAATATAAGGTAGGCATGACAATGTTCCCAAGGATTTTAGGGACTTGTTCCGCCCCGTCCCATATGGGGCAGGGAAGCTCCAATTTTTTTGGGGATAGGGACGAGGGTGGAGGTTATTTTAATCCATGTCTTCAGGGATGGGGCGAGGGTGGGTGATGCCTTTCCCTCGGTCCGTCCCGTATATAATATATAAAATTAAAAAAAAAAAATATATATATATATATTTACTTTTCATTAATATCCCTATATTTCATCTAATTACACAATTATCCTACCTATATAAACCCATATCTTCCTAATTTCCCTCGCCCTAAACAATTGAACAAGAACAAATTCTTACCCATATTTATGTATAATTAATTATGTTTAAACGATTAAATTTAAGTGTTTATCATATGGACGAGAATTAACTATTGTGTTTAGTAATACTCAAATTTATTTATGCTTATATAAAATTAACGGAACAGGGACAGGCCTCCAACATTCCCTTTTGGGACAGGGAAGGGGAATTCCTGTCATCCCCGTAACCAGGATGAGACAAGGGTGGGAAATGATTTTGAGGGTGGGAATGGGTACGGTGAATAAGATCCCCGCCCCGCCCCGCCCCATTGCCATGCCTAATATAAGGTACAGTCTTCACCTAGCATCCCATTAATTTCTGACAAATAAAATCAATTAAGCAATTAGGAATCAGGTTAAAATGTTGTCGAGCAGTAAAATCTAGTGAAAAGATTATAGCTTAGGAGTTCAAATTTCATGCCCCAGAAGTAAGGCTATGAGCACTGACATTCATCATCAAACAGAATTTTCAAATATAACCAATTTGTAGGCAATGCAATTATACTTCCAATTAATTACCAATACCCATAAACCATTTCTTAAACATTATCATTAGACAAAAACCTGTCATTCATCCTAACTGAAAACTGGGTATC
>NW_022195778.1:0-27455 GCF_008641045.1 Pistacia vera
AATTCAGAGAGGATAATTCCTTATAAGGAGAGAAGATATTTAGATTGGCTCAATTTGGAAGAATGATATTCAAATTGACTTAGATTCCAACTAAGGTAGTCGAAGATCATGCAACTTCCAAATCCTACGTATTTGAATCTTACCTCAACTCTATCATGTAAATGGGTGCTATATAAACCCATCACAACTTGTTTTCTGGGGCTGGGAAATTGTTCTAAGAAAATCTTCCTAGGAATTATACTGTTTTTTGTAAGCTCTCAAAAGCAATAAGATAACAGTGGACGTAGACTCAAGTTCTAACTTGCCGAACCACTTGAAAATTTGTCTTGTGTATTTTTGACTCTTTCTTTTTTGTTCATTGTTGATTTTTATTAAATAACGCACACATCCATTCCGGTTCCGACAGGGTCAATCGGAATTCTCTGATTGTTACAGATTTTTGTATCAACATTTTGGCGCTAGAGGAAGGGCTTGAACACTTTGAGCTCTCTTTGTTTTCCAACAGTTTTTTTTTCCATCTTCCAACCGCAAAAAAATCAGCCATGGCTGCAATCCATGTCACCAAATCAAACTCTAGAATCAAAATTGCTGATAGATGGGGAGTATTGAGCATTATAAAGTACGAGTCTGGCAAAGTGGAAAACATAATAGTTGTAGATCTTCGAGTAAGCTTTCCAACGGTTCAAGAATCATCCAAATCCAAGGTTTGCAGCTTAAGTTATTGTCAAGATATTGAAGCCTATTTCAGATCGTGTGGCCAAATCTCTTAGATCGCGCACCCAGATCTCACACCTAGATCTCCATGCTTTCAGATCGAGTTATGCTCTCTGATCGAGCTCTCCATGCTTTCTGATCGAGCTCTCCATGCTTTCTGATCGAGCTATACTCTCAAATGAAGCTTTCCATGCTTTCTGATCGAGCTCTCCATGCTTTATGATCAAGCTATGCTCTCAGATTGAGCTCTCCATACTTTCTTATCGAGTATGCTCTTAGATCAAGCTCTCTATGCTTTCTAATTGAGCTATGCTCTGAGATCGAGCTCTCCATGCTTTCTGATTGAGCCATGCTCTGAGATCGAGCTCTCTATGCTTTCTGATTGAGCCATGCTCTGAGATTGAGCTCTCTATGCTTTCTGACCGAGCCATGCTCTGAGATCGAGCTCTCCATGCTTTCTAACCGAGCTATGCTCTAAGATCGAGCTCTTCATGCTTTCTGACCCAGCTATGCTCTCAGATCGAGCTCTCCATACTTTCTGACTGAGTTATGCTTTCTGATCAAGCTGTGCTCTCAGATAAAGCTCTTCATGCTTTTTGATCGAGATGTGCTCTCAGATGAAGCTCTCCATGCTTTTTGATTGAGCTATGCTCTTAGATCAAGCTCTCTGGACTTTCTAATCGAACTCCTTGTGCTCTTAGATTGAGCTCTTTATGCTCTTTGATCGAGCTCTTTATGTTCTCATATCGAGCTCTCCATGCTTTCTGATCGAGCTATTGTAACGCCCCACTTGAGGTACGTAGTTAAGATTTGTTGTATTACTTAAATATTTATTGATTCAGCTTCAATTGAGTTTGTATGTTGTTATGTTTTGGTTGGTTGGTCTTTGGTTGAAATGGTATGTTGAGTGTTTGCTTTGAAATTGGTTGAAATTTGAGGAATCTTGGTATTACAGTCTTCGCCGGGGTGAAGAATAGTCTTCGCCGCGGCAACGTCAGCTCTGTGTAGCGATGTCGGTTCTGTAATTTTTCGCCGCGGCGACGGGACTGCAGAAAAGTGTTCTTGAGGTTTCTAGAGAATTCTCCATAGGGGAAAAATGACTATTCTACCCCTAATTAGCAGGAAAAGTGGGGAGTAAACTGTAAGGAAATTTAGTAGAGAATGTGTTGGTTTGGGGGTGTGTTTGTAATGAATCAAAGGACAAAGATAGAATTTTCAAGGAAGAGCAAGGGCAAAATGGGAAAGAGTGGTTATAATATGAGCTAAATAAGGGATTAAGTGTAGTAAACCCTCATTTCACCTATTTCCACCACCATTCTCACTCTCTGTTTTCTTCCCATCCTTCATTCAATCTTCCAAGATTTCTAAGGAATTTTAGGGAGCTTTTGGGTAGTTGTTGGTAGAGATTTCCTCTAAAGCATCATAAGGTAAGGATTCTTGCTTTAGATGAGAATTTGTTTATGTTTTGTTGAAGTCTTATGTTGTTATTGTTGTTTAAAGTTGTAGAGACAAGACAAGACAACAAGGGGAAAGAAAAGTGCTAGAGAAGTTATTTACCCACAAGGTAAGTAAATCCAACCCAAGTTAAGATTTAAGAACTTCTTTGAGTAGAGATTTATGTATGAATGTGTATGTATTATGTTTGTTGAGATGAGATGAGATGAGATTATTAGTTATTGATGAGTATTGAATATATTGGAATATGAGATGTGTTGAGATTTTGTGATGATGAGTTGAGTTTTGATTGAAGTTGAAAGAAGTTTTGAGCAAACCCTATAGGAGTGTTTTTCTTTGACAGGAGTTTAGAGTGCATGAGGGAGTTTTTTTCCCATTTTGGATGATTAAAGAGAAGAGAAAAGTTATTGTTAAAGTAGAGTTTTGTATGCACATGAGTTGTTTGATGAAATGCTCAAGAGAAGCATGAGTAAGAGTAGAAAGCCTTAATTTGTGCTACATGACATAATTGCATTTCATGAGTGCATTAATGAGCATGAGTCATCCATATGCATTACTTGCATTAGAAAAAGAGAGTAGAGAAAGAGTAGAGGAAAAGAGAGAAAAAGAGAATAGAGTAGGTTGTGCGATGGGGAACCCGTGAGTAATGGGTAGAGTATTCCCGCATGTATGCCGCATTAAGAGAGCGGCATGAGTATGAGAGAGAGAAGTGGTGTAGCCCGTGAGAGTGCATGCGGATGAGGGTTATACCCGAGAGTACCCGAGAGAGAGATTATATACTCACATGGCCAAGGGTTCTGAATCCATGCATAACCGAGTCTTATCGGCTAAGAACGAGTAAAGTCACGGAGAGCGGGAGCGAGTCCCGGCCGTGCCTCCGGTAAGATGAGGCCGTGACTCACAAAAGAGAGTTAGAAGAAAAGAGTTATGAGAAAGAGAAAATAGAGAGAAGTATAAAAGAGAGAGTAAATGAGCATTGTAAGGAAAGAATTAGAAAGAGTTATGGGGTTAGATGAGTAGATGATTTACTTACTGAGCATTGTTTTAGTGCTCACCCCGTTGTTTCCTATGTTTTGCAGAATCTAGGTGAGGACACGGTCGGATGGATGTCGGCACGCGAGGAGAAATGGCTACACTGTCCACATAGTTTTTGATAACTTTTATCCATGATACGAATTTTGTGTAAAGAATGTATAAGTTTAATAAAGGAAAAATTTGGGCCGAACTCTTTATACTATTTTATATGTATTTTCATTATGTATAATTTATGAGTACTTGAGTAGAAAGCATCTATTACAGCTATGCTCTCAAATAAAGCTCTTCATGCTTTATGATCGAGCTATACTCTCAAATAAAACTCTTCATGCTTTATGATTGAGCTGTGCTCTCAGATAAAGCTCTTCATGCTTTCTGATCGAGCTATGCCCTTAGATCAAGCTCTTCATGCTTTCTGATCGAATTATGCTCTCAGATTAAGCTCTTCATGCTTTTTAATCGAGCTATGTTCTCAGATTAAGCTCTCCATGCTTTCTAATTAAGCTATGCTCTCAGATCAAGCTCTTCACGCTCTCATATGGAGCTTTTTATGCTCTCTGGTCCATCTCTTTATGTTCTCAGATGAAGCTCTTTATGCTTTCTAATCGAGCTGTGCTCTCAGATGAAGCTCTCCATGCTTTCTAATTGAGTTGTGCTCTCAGATCAAACTTTCCATGCTTTATGATCGAGTTGTGCTCTCAGATCAAGCTCTCCATGCTTTCTGATTGAGTTGTGCTCTCGGATCAATCTCTCTATGCTTTCTAATTGAGATGTGCTCTTAGATCAAGCTCTCCATGCTTTCTAATCGAGCTATATTCTTTGATTAAGCTCTCCATGCTTTCTGATCGAGCCATGCTCTCTATCAAGCTCTCAGTGCTTTCTAATCGAACTCATCGCGCTCTTAGATCAAGCTCTTTATGCTCTCTGATTGAGCTCATAAACTCGCTCATTCGCCTGAGATAACGTGTTTAAGATCTCTCAGATCACGCCAGACACAATTCAAGCTCTTCAGTTCGAGACTACAGCCTATAGTGCGACAGCCATCCAAATCAAAGACATAAGTTTTTGAAGCGTGATTACGCACTCCAAAAATTGGGGGCTATTGTTATGCATGAAATTCGAAGAGGATAATTCCTTATTAGGAGAGAAGATATTTAGATTGGCTCAATTTGGAAGAATGATATTCAGATTGACTTAGATTCCAACTAAGGTAGCTGAAGATCATGCAACTTTTTAATCCTACGTATTTGAATCTTACCTCAACTCTATCATGTAAATGGGTGCTATATAAACCCATCATAACTTGTTTTCTGGGGCTGGGAAATTGTTATAAGAAAATCTTCCTAGGAATTATGGGTGCGTTTGGCTTATTGTTTTTATCCATATTCCCAATCCTATTCTTCAAATGTTGTTTGGCACATTATTCCCAAAATATTAGTCTATTTTTTTAATTACTTTTAGACTCCATAAGTTTATTAATCTCATTAAATACCCCCCAGAAAAAAAGTTTAAAAACTAATAGAAACATCCCCACCCACAATACTTGCCAGATTCCGGCAACCACCGCCGGTGGTAGCTGGAATCTGTCACAACAGTGACACGACCACCGGAAATGGCCAGATCTGGCCGTCAGCGAAGGCTAAAAAATGGCCGGCGTTGACTGTCAATGACGGCCAAATCTTGGCCATCGTTGACAGATCTTTGGCTGTCGCTGACTGCCAAAGTTGGCCTTTTCCGGCCGTCGAAGGCCATATCTGGCCTTAGATCTGGCATTTTCCGGCCAGATCCGTGGTGGATATGTTCGAAAAAGGCCATATCGATCGAATACCTGCCAGATCCGATTGAATTTTGTGGTTATCCAATTTTTTGGCCAGATTCCGGCGGTGGTGGCCTGAATCTAGCACTTTGGGTGTTAGGGGTGTTTTTGTCATTTTATAATATTTTAATATATTAGGGTGTTTATTAAATTAGCAAACCTTGGGGGCTTTTTCATAAATTTTAAAATTTTATCTCGTAATACTCCCCTATTCAACTATCCAATACTACCCCCAAAATCCTACCCAAAATGATAAACCAAACGCACATTGTTCTTTGTAATTCTCAAAAGCAATAAGATAACAGTAGATGTAGGCTCAAGTTCTAACTTGCCGAACCACTTTAAAAATTGTCTTGTGTTCTTATTTTTGACTCTTTCTTTTTTGTTCATTTCTGATTTTTATTAAATCACGCGCACATCTATTCTGGTTCCCGCAGGGTCAATTAGAATTCTCTGGTTGGTGCAAATTTCTGTATCAACATTATATTTTTTGTTTTAATCTTTAACGAACCTTACTTCTAAATTTTCATAATCATTGAAAACTTCTGTTTTATTTCAAATATTTATCTGTTTGATAAAAACATATTACTAAAATTATAGATGTTTTAAATATTTATTTGTTTGATAAAAACATGATATTTTAATTAAACTTTTTATTGTAATTTTTTGTTGTTGTCAATTAGTAGCTTGAGAAAGAAGGAATCGATGCAAAAATTTGATAACTTATTCTCTTTGTTTTTTGCTCGATAATGGATCTTAATTGATAGAAAATCGTGGACTTCTTTCAAAGTTGTTTCTTCATAGTCTATCATAAACTAAGGTGAGGTAGATAACGTGTTTGAGCTTCTATCATTTATGTTGTAAAAATGATGCGAAAAATTGAGTTCAAGCGCATACCCTATTCTCTTCATTTTTTGCTCGGTAAATGGATTTTAATTTAGGTAAATTTGTGGACTTCTTTCAAAGCCATTTAATTCACCATCTATTATTCACGGAGGTGAGGTAGATAATTTATTTGAGCATCTATCATTTTTTTGGCAAAAAGGACGTGAAAAATCAAAATCAATTGCATAACATATTCTTTTCATTTTTTGCTTTGCAATTAATATGTATATGCTAAAAAGATGTAATATAATAATTTTTTTTTTTTTTTTTTAAAATCTAGTTAAAATGGTAATCTAAACCCACTCCAATCCAATCCATTTCCATACTTTAGATGGGTTGTGTTGATATGAAAATTCGCACCAACCAGAGAGATCCGATTGACCTTGGTTAAATCGGAATAGATATGGGCGTGATTACGGATAATCAGCAATGGGTGAATAATAAGTGCAATAAAGTAAAGATAATAAGATTTTTAAAGTGGTTCGGCGAGGTAACCTCTTATGCCTACGTTCACTATTCTTGTATTTGTTGTGAGAGCTTACAATAAGAGTTTTATGGAAAAATTTTAACCCCTTTTTCATCGTTTGAGGGGCTTTATATATAAGGTTTGTACAATGGAAAGAGTGAAAATAAAGAGATTACAATTGATTTGAACTGCAACTCTGATATTCTCGCAATGGGCGTTGTGATTACGCAGAGATTGCTATTAATCTGGTCATTCCCGTAATATCTGGGATTTGAAGTTATTTGGGAATCGATTGAACGATCATTCGGGTCGTTCGCGACTAGCTTATGTTGGGTCGAGCTATATGTCGATGAGCTTATGTTGGGTCGGACAACTGGTAGAGTTGGACTGATTCTGGGTCAATCTAATACCTCCCAACTCACCAATCTTGATGGAAAAATCACACACAACATCTGCCCCCTATTGTTCGATGCTCGTTTCGGGCTTTGAAGACTATTACTCGATTTGATATCAAGCTCGACACTACCAGCAAGTCACCGGATGCAAGTTCGGTCGAGCTTCAATGCATTTTTTTTTGTTCCAATAAGGTTTTTTTTTTCTTTTTCTAATTCGTTTTTCCAATTTTTGCGGCGAAGGGTGGCCACTGTTCTAGCCATATTGAGTGTTCTAGGGCTTTAGTAGGGTTTTTGGGTGCGTCTCCGGCAGTCTTAGGTTTAAGGTGGGTTTAACGCGGTGGTCGTTAGAACCTTGGATAAGTCGTATGCGTTCGTCGTGTGGCGCGAGCTATCTTAGGTGCCTAAACTGAAAGCAAGTGTGAAATGGTCATCGAGTTTTTTAAGCTCTAACACATGTTCACTTTTGTTTCATGTACATAGAAGTGAGCTATAATGATGTCTTCCTCCAGCAGTCACACAATCGATCACATGTTCAACTCACCCGTGGGCTCGACAGTCTTTGGGGATGTAACCCCCAAGGTCTCCGAGGAAATCATCGTGCGAAGCTCGAACCCCGACACAGCAGGCTCTTCCGACCATGCCTCAATATAGTTGGCTCAATCCAAACGGCCTCCAATCCATAGGTTGTGAAAAGAACCATAATCTTCGATTACCATAAGGGATTTAGGGTGCATAAGAGCGGTCTACGCACCGCAGCTTAATTTGATGGTTTCGGGGGATTCTTCTCGAAAGAATCCCCTTCCCGGATAGGTGACGATCTTTGAGACCCTCTTGAGATGCGGGTTATGCATTCCTTCTTATTGTTTTATTGACAGCGTGTTGAGGCAGTTAGACATCGTTTCTCTCCAACTGTCCACAAATTCGTGTGTAATTATCATCGCTATGTACATAGCGTATATGATCGCTGAATTGGGCGAGCCATCTGTCGAGGAGCTTGTTCTTCTTTATAGGCTCAAGAAAGGACAAGACTAGACGTACTACCTTTCTAAGGCGAGGAAGGTACATTTCAATGGGCTAGTAGATGTCCCGAAGAGGTCCTGCATTGGGACTCGTAATTTTTCTTCTACGAAGCCCGAGAGACAGACGCCTTTGCTTCGGAAGTGAGTAAGACTTTGACTTTTCATGCATGCGATGATCACTTTTGAGCTTTGTATTCTAGCTATCTGAGTTGCTTTATTTTGCAGTCAACGTCGAGTAGAACTATCTCCCTGTGGCGAGCTTACAGAGGCTCCAACATTTCAACGACCTTCCCAATAGATAGCGTAACGTTAACAAGATCGTTAGGCTTCCTCACTTGAAGGCATACGACTTATGTTGGGAAGATGCTAAGTTTCCTACCATTTCAGAAAATGGTTTAAGTTATCTTTTACTTGCACTTTTTTTTTCCTGCGCATATAGGTCGCTCATTGTTTGCTTTTTTTTTAGCAGAAATGTGGGTTGAAAAACTAAAAGGCCTTAAGAAAAAGGCGGCAGCCAAGAAGACATCGGCTACTTTGGCGACAAAGCAGCCTGCTGACATTGTTGGCATGAAATGCGGTGGTGGCAAGCTTGGGGAAGCCCCAAGTACGAAGAAGCCCGTGACTGTCTCAAAGGCAGTTAGCGGGAAGAGTGTCTTTGAGCCCCAAAAGGGGTCGACCAAGAAAATGCCTGAGCTGGCTAGTGGCTCGGGAAAACAAAAGGGGCCTGAGCAGTATGATGGCTCGGGCAAAAAGAAATCATTCGAGCCTTAAGTGGGCTTTATAAAGCAAAAAGTGGTTGAGCAGCAGGTTGGCTTGGCAAAGAGGTCGTCGTGCAGGTTGACGACTTATAGAAAACAGCGGCCAAGGATTTGGCCAAGAAGAAATTCGCTCCTACGGGCGAGGCTGGTGCTATTGGGTGGAGTAAGTCTAGCTCGTCTCCACCGAAAAGCAAGAAGACGGATGAAGCAACCCAAGCTACAATCGACGCGTTGATCGACCAACTCTCTGACCATATTAGCGTTAGGGCCACAGCGGCTTGGGATGGCGTCACCCAGCGAACATTTGTGGCTGTTAGGGATGTAGCTCCTACTAATATGTTGGCCTTGGTATATAGCTATGTGGTGAAGGTATCGGTAGTTTGCTCCTCTTTTCTTTTATTTGCACGATATCCTCGCTTCTTGTTGACTTTCCATTTTATCCTTTTTTTTTAGGTTGCCATGGTGAGCAAGCTTCTCTACGATGAGTGTTATGTCACCTTGGAGGGCACTCATAAAGGGTGGCAACTAGCGAAGATGGTGAAAGAGGACACCCTAGTCAAGGCCGAGGTTACAGAGAAGGAGAAGGAGGCCAAGCAGGCTGAGCTCGAACGACTTATAGAGGAAATAGCGACCTTTGGGGTCAAGGAAAGGGAGTTCCTTGACAAGCTCAACGCAAGTGTGGTCGCGCAAGCAAAGGTTGATGGTAAGGCAGTTGAGGCTGAGAAGAATTTGGCATAACATCGAGGTGCCAATAACAAATTGAATTATGAGCTTTCCTTGGCTCAAAAGGCATCCTCGGACTGGGAGGCCAAATTCAAGCAGTCATCGCTCGACCTTGCCTAGGAGGCAGAAGGTCGAAGTTGAGGCTGGGCAACTCAGACTTCAAATTGAGGAGTTAAACAAGTGCCATTACTACTCAGACTTGGCAAACGTCGGTCTTTTTCGTACAGAAGCTATGGGAAGCCCATCCCTCGATCGACTTCTCTTTCCTTCCTCGAGCTTATCAGAAAGAAGTCGAGAGGATGAAGGTCGAAGCCCATGTAATGGCCTAGGTCTACTCGGACGACTTCGAGGATGATGATGAGGGCCAAGAGGAGGTCGAGGAAGGTGAAAAGGAGATAGGGCTCAAGCAAGAAGTCGAGGATCTGGCTCCCATAACTACACTTCCCCTGAGCAAGGCTCCCAACCTTGAAGAAACTGCTGCCATTCCTTCCATCGAGGAACTGTCTTTTCCAATTGGCAATGAGTTTTTTGGACCGGTCGAGGATGATCCCCCTACTCCCCCAGCTACTTGAAACATCATTTTTTTATTTATTTTTTTGTTTAGAATGTAATAGCAGTTTATTAATGAAAGGAAGATTTTTTAGTATATCCTCGTCGAGCAAAGATTTTATATTTCTGCTGAGTCATTTTTGTTGTCCCAATTGGACTTATAATAGAAGATTCGAATTTGCTCCAAGTTATGCGTAGCTCGCTTCTTGAGGAGCTTTTTTGGATGTGTGCGAGGAAATCTTTTGAGACAAGAAACTCAGATTCTGGATTAGTTGTTCGCTTCGAGCTTTGGTCGTTGACTTTAGGCCAATATCTTTTCGATGCGTTTTTTCTTGAAATTTTTCTTTCAACTTCATCGATTTGGGATATTTTACCCTTACAGAGTGGATTTTGGCGTGGCTTATTGAGGTAAGCTGCGTTTTCTCGAACTCTTTGACTCCAAGTTTTTTTTTTTTGGAATGTTATTGCGTAGGTCGTGACCTTTGAAGCGACAAATAAATGCTAAACAAATTAAACACTTTGGCTATGAACGGCCTTACATCGAATGATAAAAAGAAAGATATAAGCGGAACTCGAGCTGCTTATTGGTAATACCTTCCCAAATGCTAGGCATTCTAGGCTCACAGTATCGCTTCGCCGTTGAGGCGTTCCAGGTGAAAAGATCTTGGTGCGAGCTTTTTGGAGATTCTAAAAAGACCTTCCCATTTGGGCCTAAGTGCCCCCAAGTTCGGGTTTTAAGTACCTTGGACGACCTTTTTGAGAATCAGGTCACCTATTTCAAAGTTTTTGACTTTGGTGTTGAAGTATCGTTTGGCTCGCTGCTGATATGAGGTAAGCCTTAATTGAGACTTAGCCCGATGCTCTTCAATTAGATCTAGCCTTAGGCGGAGAAGGTCTTTATTTACTTCCTCGTTGAAGACTTCCGTTTGGAACTAACTGATTCCAACCTCAACCGGGGCCATTGCTTCACACCCGTATGATAGAGAGAATGGGATTTCACCTATCGAACTCTTGGTTGTTGTTCTATAGGACCACAAGGCTTTGGGCAATTCTTCAGCCCATTTTCCCTTCAGGGCGTCGAGCTTCTTTTTAATAGTGTGCTTGATGATCTTGTTCACAGCCTCTACTTGACCGTTGGCTTGAGGTCGGTCAACATCGAAGAAACTCTTCTTGATGCCGAGCTGTTTGTAGAAAGATCTGAAGTTTTCACTATCGAATTGTTTTTCGTTGTTGGTTATTATAACGTGGGGGATTCCAAACCCACAAACAATGTTTTAGTAGATAAAATCCTTCAGCTTGTTCGACGTGACAGTAGCCAAGGGTTCAACCTCTACCCACTTGGTGAAATAGTCAACGGCGACCACTGCAAACTTAACGCCCTCTTTTCCTTAAGGCAGGGGACAGATTAGGCCGATGCCCCAAATCGTAAATGGCTAAGGGCTTGTCAGAGTAGTCAATTCTTGAGATGGAGCTTGTGGAGTATCTGTAAACCTCTGGCACCTATCACATCCGCACACATAGTCCGCTGCATCATCGAAAACTATTGGCTAATAATACCCCTGGCGAAGCACTTTGTAGGCTAGAGATCTACCTCTTACATGATTTCCACAAATTCCCTCATGGATCTCCCTCAGAACATAATCCGCGTCCTCATAATTGATACATCGGAGTAGCAGTATATTGAATCTGTCTTTGTACAATTTATCATTGATGAATGTGTACTGAGTTGCCTTTATGCGAAGTGTTCTAGCTTCAGTTCTCTCCTCTGGTAATGTATCATCCTTTAGGTAGATAGTGATTGCGTTTGTCCAACTGTATCTATGACTCGTTGCTAAAACTGGTCCTTGTGGAGCGGAGATGTTGGTCTTAGGAGGAACTTAACTGGGATTGAATTAGCTTTTTCTTGGTTCATTGCAGAGGCTAAGCGGGCTAATGCATCCGCTTGTGAGTTATTCTCCATTGGGATCTAGAGAATTGTAAAAGATCTAAACTGCTTGAGCTCGGTTTCCATTAGCTGGAGGTAGGATGCCATCCTATCTTCCTTTGTTTGGTATTCCTTGGTAATTTGGTGGACTACGAGCTGTGAATCACTGTAAATCTTAATGGACTCTGCCCCCATTTCCTTGGCAAGGCGGATCCCTGCGAGCAACTCCTCATACTCTGCCTCGTTATTGGAGGTGGCGAACCAGAATCTTACCGCAGCTCTGATCGGGTTTCCTTATGGACTTTCGAGCAAGAGCCCTGCTCTTGCCTCTTTCTCGTTCGAGGAGCCGTTCACATACAAAGTCCACTGCCATAAGTCATTGAGCTTTGGTTTCTGTTACTTGATTTTTCCCAAGGTATCTACCCCTAGCGAGCCTGGTTCACCATCTGGCTGATAAGAGAACTCTGATATAAAATCTGTAAAGGCTTGACCTTTGATTGCTATTCTCGGAATACACTCGATATTGTGCTGACTCATTTCCATTGTCCACTAGATCAATCTACCTAATGTCTCAGACTTTTACATTATTTTCTTTAGGGGAAAGTTGGTTAGCATGTGAATGGAGTGTGCCTGGAAATAGGGCCGCAACTTCCTGGCAGCGATGACAAGGGTGAATACGAGCTTCTTTA
Organism: Pistacia vera; assembly: GCF_008641045.1. NCBI lineage: Eukaryota > Viridiplantae > Streptophyta > Magnoliopsida > Sapindales > Anacardiaceae > Pistacia > Pistacia vera. The sequence continues at coordinate 12,429 of NW_022195778.1, forward strand.
TTTCAGGGTATCTCGTCTCTGCATCGAGTAGCCTCTTGCTCACCTAATAAACTGGCCATTACACTTCTCCCTTTTCATGTACCAATACTGCATTGATATTAAACTTTGATACCGATAAGTATAATAGCAATGGCTTACCCTGGACGAGCTTTGACAACAAAGAAGGTTGTCCCAAATGTTTCTTCAGCTCCTGAAAGACTCTTTTATACTCCTCTGTCCACTTGAAACCTTTTTTCCCCTTTAAGGTCTCAAAGAATGGTAAACATCTGTCTGTGGCTCGGGAAACAAACCTGCTGAATGTAGTCACACGTCCCGTCAAGCTTTATACCTACCTTATGTTGGTCGGGCTTTTCATATTGAGTAGAGCTTGAATCTTCTTCAGGTTGGCTTCTACACCCCGTTGGTTTACAAGGAAACCAAAAAATTTCCCCGAGCTCACTCCAAAAGCATATTTTAAAGGATTGAGCTTCATTTGATATCTTTTGAGGATGTCAAACATCTCCCTTAGATGCTCAATGTGGCTTTCGGTTACCTTTGACTTGACGAGCATGTCATCGATGTATACCTTTATGGTCTTGCCAATTTGATTGGCGAACATCTTGTTTACCAAGCGCTAGTAGGTCGCCCCAACATTCTTGAAGCCAAATGACATAACCCTGTAACAATAAATTCCACGGTTAGTAATAAAGGAAGTATGTTCTTATCGGGCTAATACATCGGGATTTGGTTATATCCCGAGTACGCGTCCATGAAGCTAAGTAGTGCGTTTCCAACTATCGCATCTACTAGCTGGTCAATTCGTGGAAGCGGAAAACTGTCTTTAGATAGGTTTTATTCAGATTTGTAAAGTTGACGCAAGTCCGCCACTTGCCATTCGGCTTCTTGACTAGGATTGGGTTAACAAGCCAATCCGGGTACTTCACTTTCCTAATGAAATTGATGTTCAGGAGTTTGTCAACTTCATCCTTGAGCGCACTGGAATGCTTTGCATCCATCAACCTTCTTTTTTGTCTTATCAGCCAGGCTTTTGGGTCGATGTTCAGTCTGTGACACATTACCTTAAGGATGATCCCCACCATATTTACATGCACCCATGCAAAAACATTGAGGTTTTTCCTCAAAAACCCTGCCAAGTTATTGGCCAAGTCTTTGCTCAGGCTGTTGTCGACTTTTAGTACGTCAGTTGGATCTTTCTCGCTGACACATATCTCTCGCAGCTCTTCCGTTGGCCCTACTGCTGGCTCCTCTCCATAGATACGAGGATCAATGGTATCCTTGAGAGGCCTACGGTTTGGCTTAGATTCTGCAATAACCATTGTTCTCGAGAGCGACCATTTCTGTGTAGCATTTATAGCCTGGTTGTAACATTCCCGAGATTCCTTTCGGTAACTTCTGATCATCGCGACTCCCCCAGGAGTCAAAAACCTCATTGCTTGGTAGCGTATTGATGTGACTACGCTCAAGTAATCCAAGATCGGTCTTTCGAGGATGACATTGTATGTGGTTAGACAGTCTACCACTAGGAATTCAACTATCATTATCCGAACCTTGGGCTCTGTTCCCTGAGTCACGGGGAGGTCGACATCCCTTTGGGAACTAGGCTGTCCTCGATAAATCCATATAGCGGTGAAGGGCACGCCTTCCAGTCTCTCTCTATGGACCTCATTCCTCGGAAAGCTCCGAAGAAAATAATGTTCGCTACACTCCCATTATCGACCATTACCCTAAGCACTCTGGCACTATTGATTCTGGTTGCAATTACGATCGCATCATGATTGTGGCGAGGGGATTCCTCACACTCAGTGACTGTGAATCCTACTACCTCGCTCTCTTGTCTAGGCCGCTTAGGCAGCCTCCGTTCACAGCTTATTATTTGGGGGACTGAGTTTGTTTTGGCCTCACGAGCATACCGTTTGCAGACGCTCCTTGGGTTGTTCGCTATGTCTGGCCCCCCGTATATCATACCTACCAGGACCTTATTGTTGGCGTTCGTCGGGGCTTGCTCGATTTGGTTTTGGACTTGATTGTTTTGCTCATTAGTGCCTTCGCGAGCTAGTGCCTCCTTGACGAATTCCATTAGGTGCCCCCTTTGCATCAGGTCCTCGATGACATCTTTCAAAGCCCGACACTCATTGGTGTTATGCCTAATGTCTCGGTGGTATCGACAATATTTTTGTCGATCCCTTCTACCTAGAGCCCCCCTCATCATTTCTAGGGTGGGCAATCTTTTTGCCTCACGGGAGACTTCATAAATGTGAGTCATGTCTTGTGTGAGAGGGGTATATTTTGCATATCGTGGGAAAGGCTGCCTGTCCCTGTGGTTATTTGTTTTCTACTTTTTTTAGGACTTGTTGCGATCCCTATCATTGCGGTCTTGACCTCTGCACTTGTTTGATGGGCGATCCTGTCGCCTGTCTAGGGCTCCTTGCATCGAGCTTCTAGCCAATGCTGTCAGCGAGCTTTCCACTCCCTAGTTTTTTGCAGCCATTTGGTCAAACTTGGCTAGGCTCATGTGATCTTCACTCTAGAGCTCTTTCCACAGCTTTGTGTTTGGCTTGATGCCTGTAATCAGCAAAGTTCGGATGGACTCCTTGGGTGCATCTGCAACCTTTGCCTGTTCATTCTGGAATCTCGTTAAGTACGAGGTCAATATTTCATCACTCTCCTGACGAATGTTGCTCAAGTAACTGAGGGGCATTGCAAACTGTCTCTTCGCTTGAAATTGTTGTAGGTACAACGAGGAGAATTGTTGCTAGGAATTGATGGAGTTTGCCTTGAGTCTCTTGTACCACCTCTTGGCATCCTCTACTAATGTTACTGCGAAGTAGCGACATTTCACCAAGTCACAGACCTGGTGTAGCTCTATCACGTCATTGAAATTGTCGAGGTGGTTCCTAGGGTTCCCTCTCCAGTTGAATTTACTCTTTGGTGCCTTGAAACTCTGTGGAAGTGGGGCCTAACGAACCTCCTCCATGAAAGGGGAACTCACTATTTCTTCCATTGCGTTGTTCTGGCTGGCCCTTAGATCGTCGAGCATTTTCTGCACGCAATCTAAATCTTCATTGTGGTTGCCCTAGCCGGCTTGGTTTAACCTTACTTCGAGTAAGTGAGTTCGCAAGTCCGTGGCTTGCGAAGCCCTCCATTGCGCTCGTTGATGTGCGAAGTCGAGTCATGATTGCTAGGCTGATAGGTGCTATCATTCTCATTGGTACGTTGCTCGCGACGTCGGTTATAACCGGAACGTCGATCATTGTCGAATTGATGCACATGACTCGTCTCGCAAGCTTGCGAGGATTGAGCCTATCTCTAGTATTGGTTAAGACTGGCACGCTGATGCTAGGGATACCACCGGGCATCTCGGGGGTGATTGTTGCCTTCTGTCACGACCCGATTGTTTCCCTTCGGACTCGTGCGGCTTTAGGTGCTAATCTCCCGATGATTGCCCTAAGTCAGCCTTGCTTGCTCACGCTCCTAGCCCTGCAAGTAAGAAAACACTCACACAAACTCACAAGAGATGCTAGAAGAGAACTGTTTTACTAATTGAGAGAACTTTACAATTCTTGGATGGTTTGGCCAAATGAAGGCCTCCCCCTTTTATAGTAGTTGGAGTATACAATGGACGGTCTAGATCTCTTGAGATCAACGGTGGAGATTAGCTAACTCCAAACTACCACCTACCAACTACTATCTACCAACTACCACATTAATTACAATATTCTAGCATATACAAGAGTATTCCGGAAGCTTCTAGATTGTCCAGGTGACGCACACCAAGTGTTTGATGAAATGCTTGAGAGGCGTCACACTTCGCTCTCACCTAGTGGTTGCTTCCTTGGCCGCCTCCTGGGGTTAGTTTGCCTGCAAGATTCACGCTCATGAGCAGAGTGGAGTTTATGACGGCAGGGGTATTGGTCGCCTCTCGGCGCCGACAAGTCGGACTGGCCACCTGCTGAATTCATACCTATTGGGGAGGCATTAGCAAAGCGTGGCTAGTCGAGGTTCTGGGCAGTTGGTTGCTGATTTCTCAGCTCAGCCATGTTTTGTTACACCACCTATTCAATCATTGTTCTGATCATCTCCACCAGTTGGCCGTTTTCGGGGAGTGACGTCCCTGCCCCTTGGTTATTCGTGACATGCAGAGTTGGCGGCACAGGAGGTCGACGTCCGGTGGCATCTTGTTGCACCTCTTGATGGGTGGTTTCCACATTTTCGTGGTTTTTGGTGGTGGTCTTCGATCTGGTATGCACTATCGCGAGCCTGAATTAAGTAAGTTGCTGTGGTTGTTGGCCGAAATTTTTGAGATGTTGGCAGAGACCCTCCTTCTAGCGCCAAAATATTGAAACGAAATTTCGTACCAACCAGAGAGATCCAATTGACCTTGGTAGAATTGGAACGAATGTGGGCGTGATTACGGATAATCAGTGATGGGTGAATGATAAGTGCAATAAAGTAAAAGATAATAAGATTTTTAAAGTGGTTCGGCGAGGTAACCTCTTATGCCTATGTTTACTGTTCTTGTATTTGCTATGAGAGCTTACAATAAGAGTTCTATGAAAAATTTCTAACCCCTTTTTCATCATTTGAGGGGGTTTATATACAAGATTTGTATAATGGAAAGAGTGAAAATAAAGGGATTACAATTGATTTGAACTGCAACTCCAATATTCTTACGATTGGGCACTGTGATTACGCAGAGATTGCTGTTAATTTGGTCATTCTCGTAATATCTAGGATCTGAAGTTATTTGGGAATCGATTGAATGATCATTCGGGTTGTTCGCGATTAGCTTATGCTGAGTCGAGCTATATGTCAACGAGTTTATGTTGGGTCGGACAATCGGTAGAATCAGACTGATTCTGAGTCGATCTAATATCTTATAACTGGTCGAACTTGAAGGAAAAATCACACACATTTGGTTGGAGTGGGGTAGGTAAAAATTTTCACGGTTTTAATTGGGTTGGGTCTTACCTACATGACGTCTTGATGCCTACGGAACTTATTTTGTCCTCAATTAATGCGAGGAAGCTAGAAATAAATGATACTTCAATTTGGGTTAATATCTTCGAAATCTGATGACGACCTAAACTACCGGTGATTGATTTGTAAAGTATTCAGTAGCCTAATTTGATACCCATATAATTCATTTTGTGCTCGAACTAGGTACTTCAATATGAGTTAATATCTTCCTAAACTAACCATGGCCATAAATATTGATTTTTTAGTGCTAAAACTTTTGGAACGCCAGTTTTGATGTCTACAATACTCATCTTGTGGTCAAAATGTGCGAATAAACGAGAAATAAAGTGTTTCAATGCGGGTTAATATATGACGGAAATTAGATGATATTTGATAGGGAAATTTTTGGAGAAACCATTTAAGACAAACAAACAAGTTCCTAGCTTAAGCTAAAAACCACATTTTCTTAGTTTTATTCCATTAAGAGGAATATGATTGATTTTTAACACAAAATTATAAAGGAGAATAAAAAAATTATTACATTTAAGACAAGCACCAAAATAAATTGTGTTTTACAAGAGTTTTATAAATTATGTAGATGATAAATTTCATATTTTTTATTTTTTTATCATGTTTTCAGAAAACCTTATCCAAAATGTTTTTATTTTTTTTATTTTCATTAATTATTTTTAGATAAATATGCCATATACGTTTTTATTTTCCATAATTTTCAATCATTTTTAATATTTTCAGAAATACGAAAAACGGATACGTAAAATCCAAAAATAACACACATTTTTCCAAACCTTTATATATTTCATTATTAAAAAAATTAAAAATGTAAAAGTACAATGGTAGAGAAGCAGGATGAAACCTAAGTACAACGCGGAAAACAGGGCGGATAGTCAACTTGAAGGAATCAGAGGTCAGCGTGTAGAAGATTAACGCCATTCCTATCATTCTTAACTCTGATAATTTTTGGACGGTATATGTTGTTTTATCTCCATTTTTTGGGTTTACTCTGGTATCCCGATCGATTTAGTGATTTATAAATCAGAGGTAGTTGGGTAGCATTCACCTAGTCAGTGATGGTAAAGGAGACGGAATACTACGACGTGCTAGGGGTCAGCCCAACGGCTACAGAGTCCGAGATCAAGAAAGCTTACTACATCAAGGTATTCCTTCTTGCTCTTGTTTTATATCTTGCCAATCTCATATTTTATTTATTTATTTATTCATTCATATATGAGGGTTTCTGGTTCAAAACCACCTCAACTTTTTGGTCTGCAGATCCCCTAGTTGTAATATAGATACTCTATGTTTTCTCTTAAAAAACAGCAGCAATTTAAGACGTTTATTTTCTTGAAATTGCTGAAAAAAAAGGAATTTTTGCTTCCTTGGATGTTATATCCTTCAACAATCAACATCACTTCCCATGTTCATGGTCACTATGTTATTATGAATTATCTTTATTGTCGGTGTTTAAAATAGAAACCTTTACAAATCTTCTTTGTTTGTGGGTTGCAGGCGCGAAAAGTACACCCAGATAAAAATCCAAATGATCCTCTTGCTGCACAAAATTTTCAGGCAAGTAGCTTGTTTTCTAAGTATCACTGAAATGGCTTTTTCTTCTAGAATACTGAACTTTTTATTTGATTAATAAAGGACATCTTCTAGTTTCAACTAGCATCAGCTTAATTTTAAATAAACAATACGAGAACAACTCGTTGTTGGTAGACTGCTTTCTTTGCTGCTTAATGCTAGAACACTTCTGCTTATTCTGATGAAAATCACTATATACTTGAAAATAAAAACGTAAAAAGGAAGTGATCACTTGAAAGTTTGAGTGAGTTTGGGGTCTCTGTCAGCTTAATATCTATCAGTTAGGCATTGTTATTGTGTTATTTGACATATTTACTTAAAAAAAAAAAAAAAAAAAGTTACAAGGAGATATTCATGGATGGAAGTTCATGAAAGTTCTTATGATCTAAAAAGCTACAAGGTTCTCCTTTGCATGAGGTTGGTGAAATTTCATGCAGCTCCTTCATGATCTTCACTATCTTTGGCAATACCAAATGGGAATTTGAACCTAGTAAGGCCTTTTTCCTCTTTTTGTAAAATTGGATGCTGCTAGAAGCGTCCATCTCTCTGCCTGTTTTTTTTCAGCCAAGGGCCTCTTAAACCACTAATTTAATTTCAATTTGTGCATTTTTTGGCTTCTTGAACTATTGTCATTTCAATGTGTGCATCCAGACTCATACATCTTTGGAAACCAAGATGTTCATGATGGCTTCTTTGATGCTCCTTGGTTCATTTAGTTTTTGGTAGACTTGGAGTAAGCCCAACTGCCTTTTCTTAAATAATTTATCACTGAAATGGATTCAAATCTTTTAAGTATTCAGTTATATGACAATCGTGTGCATAAAAGTAAGTTACAAACTGGTTTGGTCTCATTCAGAACATTTTGAATTTTATCATACTATTTAAATACTAATTTTTTTTTTTTTTTTTTTCTTATCTTTTTGGTGTTGTTCTCACTGTGTCATTGCATAGGTTGAATGGAGCTAAAATGTTCAAAGATTCATTAGTATATATTCATCGAAGTTTCTGTCATCTGAATTCAGGTTTTGGGAGAGGCTTACCAGGTATTGAGTGATCCAGCCCAAAGGCAAGCATATGATGCTTATGGGAAGTCAGGAATTTCAACGTTAGTTTTCTTTTTCTTAATCTATGATAGATTACTTTCAAGTTTGAGAAGCTTTCTGATTCTTCACACATTATATGTATCTGGATGCTGATAAATTTCATATTCTTTTTTATGTTATCTACACGATTCATTTTCGTTGCAGTGAAGCAATTATTGATCCTGCAGCAATCTTTGCTATGCTTTTTGGAAGTGAGCTATTTGAGGAATATATAGGACAGCTTGCCATGGCATCAATGGCTTCTTTAGACATTTTTACTGAAGGGGAACAATTTGATGCTAAAAAGTTGCAGGAGAAAATGAGGGCAAGTTCCTCCCTATTTTTATTAAATGGATTTTGGGTTGATTTATTTCTGAATCTAATGTGGTTTAAGGCTTTACTATATTCATTTTATTCTCTTGACTCAGTTATGCCCTGCTTTCAAAGTCTCAACACCCTTAAAATTGAATAATTTTTCTTTGCCACCTGGGACTGGCTTTGTTGTTAGGACAAAGGATTGTTAGATGGTAACTTGGAAACAGTAATTCTGTTAAGTCCCAAACCAAATTGGAACACAATAGCCAAAATGGTGAACTTTATATATTTATTTTATGAGATGTGTGACTGCCCAATAGGCTGAACAATTAACCTGAGTCTTCTTTACAGATTACTAGTTTTGCATCACAAAAGCAGTTGGATCCATCATATGATTGTACCATTTTATATTTTAATTTTATATAGCATATTAGAAGATACAGCTGGACTATCATTTCTCAATCTAATAAACTAAATGACCTGATGGAGTTTATTTATCTACTAAGAACCATGATAAGTTGATCGCATAACTAAGTAGAAGTTCATTCTCTAGTGTGTCCATGGTTATAAATTGGAATCACTTTGTCATTGTTCATGTGTGGTCAATCTGGCATAGATATGCAAATCTTTGCTTATTTTCAATGCCTAGTGCAATTTATCTGTCTACTGCAGGTTGTTCAGAAGGAAAGGGAAGAAAAGCTTGCAGCTATACTAAGAGATCGACTCTACAAATATGTACAAGGTAACAAAGATGAGTTTATTAATAATGCTGAAGCCGAAGTTTCAAGGCTCTCTAATGCAGGTAATATATCTGCACTTATATATAATAAAAAAAAAAATCCATACTTATAGTTAAAAATGAGTGTCAAAAAAATAAAAAAGGTTTCTTTTTCTATGATTGATTTTATTTTTTCCACTGTGTAGCTGCTGCTAAATCTTATGTCTTATAAAAGCAACCTTTGATTAGTCATATGCCTAAACATTAAGGAGCAGTTTTTTAAAAGTAAATTGACAACAATTACTGCCATTTAATGTAATGAAGTACTTAGTATTATTTGTTCAGTCGAAGCTCACAGAAGCTAGGATTTTTTCACGGTTGACAATTTTTCCCAAGTTTATGGGGGAACTTTAACCTAATTTGCAAGAGAGTCATTTACAGTTTTAATCTTCTAGTCTCAGTTTATTGGCAAAACTTTCTCTTCTGACTAGTTTTATCGCTGATTTCAACAGCCTATGGTGTTGACATGTTGAATACTATTGGTTATATATATGCAAGACAAGCTGCAAAAGAGCTTGGAAAGAAAGCAATTTATCTGGGGTTGCCATTCATTGCCGAATGGTTTAGAAACAAAGGCCACTATATCAAATCTCAAGTAACGGCAGCAACAGGTTAGTAGATATTGCTGCCTTTCAATTGACAGCAATCATTGTTGTGGGTAACCCTTTCGATCTTTATTGTTGTTACAAACCACATATTGGCAATATGGAGTGAAGTAGCACAAGTTCATCACTTTCTTGGGCAGCTCCCTGAGTCTCTCTCGCTTTGTGTCTTATCTGCCTTTTTTTTTTTTTTTAAATTTTAAATTTTTTTTTTTGGCATTTTTATTGCTGCTTTGTTGGAGACTCATTACAGTTCTTACAGACAAACGAGGGCTTGTGCAGGGAGTTTACTATGAGCTTTTACCGACTTTTTTGCTTCTAGTCATGCAGTATTAGGATGCTGATGTTGGTAAATATTGCTGGGTGGTGTCAGTAAAAAGTTGTTGCTTGTAGTAAGTAAAACAGTGGGGTAGGGCTGGAGTTAATTTTTTGTTCAAATTGTCACAACAAAAGAACTTAACTGCTTTAAGGAAAATTTATATAAGCTGATGAATTGTTCATTATTTCGAATTGTTGGTGGTGCTAGGTGCCATTGCTTTGATTCAGCTGCAAGAAGACATGAAAAAGCAGCTTAGTGCTGAAGGAAACTATACTGAGGAAGAGCTTGAAGAATACATACGATCCCACAAGAAATTGATGACAGATTCTCTGTGGAAGCTTAATGTAGCTGATATTGAAGCCACACTTTCCCGTGTTTGTCAAATGGTAGTTTTGCTAACTTTGAGTTATATATGGATTTTTAGCTTATATTATGGTAAATAGGCCTAGATTTTTGGTGATAATTATGAATAATTTATTTTAGGTCCTTCAAGATAACAATGCCAAAAAAGAAGATCTTCGTGCACAAGCAAAGGGATTGAAAACTCTTGGTAAAATCTTTCAGGTATTGTTTCTTGCTCTTTCATTCAGAATTCTCTGCATTTCCAACCGTTAGATTGTTGACTAAATGCCTAACTTGTTCGGGGACACAATGGCACCAATATAGAGGGCGAAGTCAACAAATGGAAGTGAGAATGAAACCGTATTAAGCAGTGGACACCAGAAACTGAATGGAAGTGAATCTGGCTATGATGCTTGTTCTCCTAATATGTCGCCAAAATCTTTAAATCATGAAGAACCATCTCAGTCTACATCTGTATCACAGGTAATTTCTTTCCCACTATTGATGTGTTCATTTTTTTCAGATATACAGTATAAACATCAATTTTTTAACTTCATTAGCTTCTATGGGACAAACGGGTAAAATATTGAATGAAAGTTTGTGAATCAAGGTAAAATGATATTGACATAGGAGACATTATGTAGGTGGACCTACTTTAGCCCCATGTATGTTGTAGACTAATCACTATTGGCAACAATCCTATGGATAATTAAGTGTCTTTTGTTTAGAAAAGAGAATGCTAAGAGAAATAGAAAGAACATATATAGTTACATTTTCTTTTCCCTTTTCTGGCCATTCTCTTCATTTTTTGTTTTCAGATATACAATATAAATGTGAATATTTTAACTTCATTAGCTTCTATAGGATGAACGGGTAAACATTGAATGAAAGTTTGTGAATCAAGATAAAATGATATTGATATAGGAGACATTATGTAGGTGGAGCTCCGTTAGCCCCATGTATGTTGTAGTCTAATCACTATTAGCTACAATCCTATGGATAATTAGGTGTCTTTTGTTTAGAAAAGAGAATGCCAAGAGAAATAGAAATTGGAGGACTCTTGTTGTGGTAAAGATCACCAACAATGATAGAATTATTTAACGTATTTGGGTTAATACATTTATGACATGAATATGTTTGACATGTTTAATGAACGGGTCATAGTGCTAGGGTTCACTCAAACGGTGCCTGTTTACAACAATTGCCATTCCTACCCAAAACATTATTGGATCTTAAAAGCTCAAAATTCAATATTTTATTATAATTCCATAAACGGTTTTCCAAAAGCAATTTTTCAAACATTATTGCATTGCTGTAAGCTTGTGTAGGTTGTGTTTCTAGCAGAAAAAGCAAAAGGCATGTGATATGATGATACCCTGAATTCGAAGTGCTAGTGCTTTGAAACTAATCTTTTGTCCATTAGCAAATTATCAGTTATATAAAAAATGAAGGTGTTTTTTTAAGGATCTGCTGTTATTAATTTTTAATATCCCCAATAAATAGCAAAATATTCCATTTATTGAATTGAGGGTGAGAAATAGGGAGAGCAGAAGAGATCAAAGGGAAAATTCATTATGATGCCAGCATACATGTTAAATGTGTCTTAGAGTGCTATAGAAATGGCGTGGATTTATTTTTTATGGGAACAAATGCATGTATATTTCCTCTTGTTCCCCCAAACGAAGTTGTGATGATGTAGTAACCGAGAACTAATCTCCTACATCTTAATTCTTATTTTGTTTATTTTTCCAAAAAGTGATTTCAAGTGCATGTATATATCCTCTTGTTCCCCAACTAAGTTGGGATGAGTGTAATACAGAGAAAGAATATCCTACATCTTAACTTCCTATTTGTTATTCAAGTGATTTAATATATATTTTTCCTCCATTTTCCTCATTACAATTGGATATCCTAGAGCCCGTATGTGGAAACCCCGAACTTCTCAGATGGTCAGATTAGCTCTAACTTTCCGATTCCAGCAGCACCACCTGGTGCACAAAGACATCCTTGAACAGGCAGGGAATGAAGATGAAGAAATGTGATATGATGAGTGATGCTTGTTTTGTATACCTACTATATGTATAATGTTATGGGTGTCAGTATGTATGGGCCTTGAGTTCGCATTTGTTGGATGCATCATTATGAGTAGATGGTCTGGAAAGCACATCCCACTTCGTTGTGTATGCTCATGGTGCATTTTACTGGAGATACATCCGTTTGAAATAGATAGGAGAGATTGTTGCAGAAGATAGTTCTTACCATGGTTTCTATCTGGCTGCCTTGCTATTTGAATTAGTATATCCTGTCACAGTTGGGTTTGCTTTCTGTGTGTGCGCATGGAGTGTGTTTCTGAGTCACAGGTGTACATTAAGATTAAAGTTTTTGATTATTGTGATATTTACTTGAAGATTCATGTATCATTAATAATATTCATGATATTGTAATGTAGTTTGTGCATGGAGCTACTTTTTGATGTATGCTTAGTCTCAAATAGAAGGATGCCCATAGAAATTGAGATGGAGTGGGTTGAGAAAAATTTACAAAGCCAACTTGCAATTTTACTATATGTGAAAGAAAGTATATACTAAAATTGGTTAGAAGGAAGAGATACATTTCCCATAACTTTTTACAAATAACTTCTGTAGTTCTGTTTCTAGTGTTTTAATCTCTCTTCCTAATTTTTAAGATGGGGTTTAATAAAACTCATAATTTTGATTCTCAGTATTTCTATTCTATGATATATGTTTAGCAAAGTCCATTAAGCACTTATTAAAAAATAGTGGTTGGTTTTAAGGTGTGATAAGAAAATGGTGATATTAAAATACGAGAAAGACTATATAATTTTTTATTGTGTATTTTGGAAATATATAAAATAAACTTGAGATTAATTGGACAGTGATACTTTATCATATTTGGGGGGGGAGGGGGAGTACAGAGTCCTTGGGCCCAAATATAGTTGGTGGGTTGAGAAGTCAAATAAGGCAACGGATATTACATAGTAAGTAAGGGTGAGTTGAACGCGCAAAACATAAACAAAGAAAATTCTCGTGACAAATGAGAAATCTTGAATTCCTTCAAAATCGTTCATCGTTGCATACTGAAGGAGTTTTTACTTGATTGTTTTCACACCTTCCAAATTTTCAGGTAATTTTTCTATCGAATTGTTCACAAGGGATCAAGTAATAAAAATTCTTAGCAAGAAAATATAAAAAATGTGAATTTGTAAAAAATGTTTTTTTTAGTAATAAATTACTTTTTTCTCCATGTAGTAAGAGTACAGTTTAGAATTAGGGACAAGCACATTTTAAGTGTCAACCCAACCACATAGGAAAAAGCATGGAAGAAGAGAACAAATCTAAAACGGGGATTGGAGCCTGGAGGTATACAAATTTTGACTGATTAAGAGAGATAATAGAAAGTGAAAGTGAAGGCGAAGGTTGAGAAGAACGACGGGGGCCTTTAGGATAGAGTTGTGGTTGCTGTGCCTTCCTTGCCGGTGCCTTCATTTTCCTTTCCATCCTCTTTCTCTCACCTATCTTCCAACGGATCTCCTCTCTTTTCCTTGTTTTGTTTGTTTCATTACATTCTCTTTGTTGTAGGCAGAGACGTATTCCCAGAACTCCTGAATTTACTCACCATCCATCAATATAATCTAAATCTAAACAAGAGAAGCAAATTCATCATTCAAATCACAGCTTGGAATTGAGATCTCAATGGAAAGCGAGAAGAAACCGTCGGCGGTGTCAGATGTGGGAGCGTGGGCCATGAACGTCATAAGCTCCGTTGGAATTATCATGGCCAACAAGCAGCTCATGTCCTCCTCCGGTTACGCTTTCAGCTTTGGTCTGTCTCCTCTTCTCTCCCCGATCTGATCTCATTTTTTCTTTATATATACATCTATCCTCATCAATTATACCGTTAAATCTTCTTGTTAAATAACTTTTAATCCGAGATCTTTATGGATCCATAAGACGAATGCCAAATTATCATAAGTTAGTTAAACGAACATTTAATACCGAATTTCAATTATGATTTTCATACCATTAATTAATATTATTGTGTTGCTTTTATTTTCAGCCACAACATTAACGGGGTTCCACTTCACTGTAACGGCTTTGGTGGGTTTGGTGTCGAATGCAACTGGATTGTCCGCATCTAAGTATGTTCCTATGTGGGAGCTTCTCTGGTTCTCTGTTGTGGCCAATATGTCTATTGCCGGCATGAACTTTAGTCTGATGCTCAATTCTGTTGGGTTCTACCAAGTACGAGTTTTACATTCTAATCCCAATTCTACTATTCCCTAGAAAATGATTATGTATGCTGATTAACTCTGTTTATTTTTTTTTATCTCAGATCTCCAAATTGAGTATGATTCCTGTGGTCTGTGTCATGGAATGGATTATTAACAATAAACACTACTCAAGAAAAGTGAAAATGTCTGTTGTCGTTGTTGTTATTGGTGTGGGTGTTTGCACCGTCACTGATGTCAAAGTTAATGCCAAAGGTTTTCTTTGTGCCTGTGTAGCCGTCTTCTGTACATCTTTGCAGCAAATTGTGAGTACTTTTTGATTATATTATTATTATATCCACTGGATTGGCATTTGGTTTTTTAGACCCGTGATTCCATAAATTTGCTTGTTATATCTTATTGGTTCCTTTCATGATGTTTTTCCAGTTTCTATGAAGCAATATGTTATGTTCGTTAATTATAATTAAGGTAAACTAATTGACTCATGTGGTGATTTGAGGTATTATGAATTAGTACATGTAATCGAATCACAAATTGTTTGGCTGTATATAAGTTCTGCTGAGTGAGAGCTGAGAAGTGGATCGCACCTATAAATGTGTTAGGTGGTGTTTGTTTTTTATTTTTGGTCTGCTGTTTGAATGCATAAATTTCAATGATATGTGTGTCTTTATTTTCTCATGTATAAGTTTGTTTATCTCCTAGAGAAGAAATATCTGTAAACTAATAATTTAACATTCCTCGTGAACATAGTGTTATTTGTATTTTTCCTATCAAAATAATTA